>NC_047071.1:524022-569279 GCF_902459465.1 Asterias rubens | reverse complement strand
CTTGTAATTTTATCAAATTTCAGCCCATTTTTGACATAAATGCAAGACTTACCCCTTGTGATTTTATCGAATTTTGGCCCATTTTCAACACAAATGCAAGACTTACCCCTTGTAATTTTATCGAATTTCAGCCCATTTTTGACACAAATGCAAGGCTAACCCCTTGTAATTTTATCGAATTTCAGCCCATTTTTGACATAAATGCATGGCTAACCCCTTGTGATTTTATCAAATTTCAACCCATTTTTGACATAAATGCAAGGCTAACCACTTGTGATTTTATCAAATTTGAGCCCATTTTCAACACAAATGCAAGACTTACCCCTTGTAATTTTATCGAATTTCAGCCCATTTTTGACATAAATGCAAGGCTAAACCCTTGTGATTTTATCAAATTTCAGCCCATTTTTGACATAAATGCAAGGCTAACCCCTTGTGATTTTATCAAATTTCAGCCCATTTTTGACATAAAGCCAAGGCTAACCCATTGTGATTTTATCAAATTTGAGCCCATTTTCGACGAAAATGCAAGACTTACCCCTTGTGATTTTATCAAATTTCAGCCCATTTTTGACATAAATGCAAGGCTTACCACTTGTAATTTTTTCGAATTTGAGCGCATTTTCGACATAAATGCAAGGCTAACCCCTTGTGATTTTAACAAATTTCAGCCCATTTTTGACATAAATGCAAGGCTAACCCCTTGTGATTTTATCAAATTTCAGCCCATTTTCGACATAAATGCAAGGCTAACCCCTTGTGATTTTATCAAATTTCGGCCCATTTTCGACATAAATGCAAAACTTAACCCTTGTGATTTTATCAAATTTCAGCCCATTTTTGACATAAATGCAAGGCTTACCACTTGTAATTTTTTCGAATTTGAGCGCATTTTCGACATAAATGCAAGGCTAACCCCTTGTGATTTTATGAAATTTCAGCCCATTTTTGACATAAATGCAAGACTTACCCCTTGTGATTTTATCGAATTTCGGCCCATTTTTGACACAAATGCAAGACTTACCCCTTGTAATTTTATCGAATTTCAGCCCATTTTTGACATAAATGCATGGCTAACCCCTTGTGATTTTATCAAATTTCAACCCATATTTGACATAAATGCAAGGCTAACCACTTGTGATTTTATCGAATTTGAGCCCATTTTCAACACAAATGCAAGACTTACCCCTTGTAATTTTATCGAATTTCAGCCCATTTTTGACATAAATGCAAGGCTAAACCCTTGTGATTTTATCAAATTTCAGCCCATTTTTGACATAAATGCAAGGCTAACCCCTTGTGATTTTATCAAATTTCAGCCCATTTTTGACATAAAGCCAAGGCTAACCCATTGTGATTTTATCAAATTTGAGCCCATTTTCGACGAAAATGCAAGACTTACCCCTTGTGATTTTATCAAATTTCAGCCCATTTTTGACATAAATGCAAGGCTTACCACTTGTAATTTTTTCGAATTTGAGCGCATTTTCGACATAAATGCAAGGCTAACCCCTTGTGATTTTATCAAATTTCAGCCCATTTTTGACATAAATGCAAGACTTAACCCTTGTGATTTTATCAAATTTCAGCCCATTTTTGACATAAATGCAAGGCTTACCACTTGTAATTTTTTCGAATTTGAGCGCATTTTCAACATAAATGCAAGGCTAACCCCTTGTGATTTTATGAAATTTCAGCCCATTTTTGACATAAATGCAAGACTTACCCCTTGTGATTTTATCGAATTTCGGCCCATTTTTGACACAAATGCAAGACTTACCCCTCGTAATTTTATCGAATTTCAGCCCATTTTTGACATAAATGCATGGCTAACCCCTTGTGATTTTATCAAATTTCAACCCATTTTTGACATAAATGCAAGGCTAACCACTTGTGATTTTATCAAATTTGAGCCATTTTCAACACAAATGCAAGACTTACCCCTTGTAATTTTATCGAATTTCAGCCCATTTTTGACATAAATGCAAGGCTAAACCCTTGTGATTTTATCAAATTTCAGCCCATTTTTGACATAAATGCAAGGCTAACCCCTTGTGATTTTATCAAATTTCAGCCCATTTTTGACATAAAGCCAAGGCTAACCCATTGTGATTTTATCAACTTTGAGCCCATTTTCGACGAAAATGCAAGACTTACCCCTTGTGATTTTATCAAATTTCAGCCCATTTTTGACATAAATGCAAGGCTTACCACTTGTAATTTTTTCGAATTTGAGCGCATTTTCGACATAAATGCAAGGCTAACCCCTTGTAATTTTATCAAATTTCAGCCCATTTTTGACATAAATGCAAGACTTACCCCTTGTGATTTTATCGAATTTTGGCCCATTTTCAACACAAATGCAAGACTTACCCCTTGTAATTTTATCGAATTTCAGCCCATTTTTGACACAAATGCAAGGCTAACCCCTTGTAATTTTATCGAATTTCAGCCCATTTTTGACATAAATGCATGGCTAACCCCTTGTGATTTTATCAAATTTCAACCCATTTTTGACATAAATGCAAGGCTAACCACTTGTGATTTTATCAAATTTGAGCCCATTTTCAACACAAATGCAAGACTTACCCCTTGTAATTTTATCGAATTTCAGCCCATTTTTGACATAAATGCAAGGCTAAACCCTTGTGATTTTATCAAATTTCAGCCCATTTTTGACATAAATGCAAGGCTAACCCCTTGTGATTTTATCAAATTTCAGCCCATTTTTGACATAAAGCCAAGGCTAACCCATTGTGATTTTATCAAATTTGAGCCCATTTTCGACGAAAATGCAAGACTTACCCCTTGTGATTTTATCAAATTTCAGCCCATTTTTGACATAAATGCAAGGCTTACCACTTGTAATTTTTTCGAATTTGAGCGCATTTTCGACATAAATGCAAGGCTAACCCCTTGTGATTTTATCAAATTTCAGCCCATTTTTGACATAAATGCAAGACTTAACCCTTGTGATTTTATCAAATTTCAGCCCATTTTTGACATAAATGCAAGGCTTACCACTTGTAATTTTTTTCGAATTTGAGCGCATTTTCAACATAAATGCAAGGCTAACCCCTTGTGATTTTATGAAATTTCAGCCCATTTTTGACATAAATGCAAGACTTACCCCTTGTGATTTTATCGAATTTCGGCCCATTTTTGACACAAATGCAAGACTTACCCCTCGTAATTTTATCGAATTTCAGCCCATTTTTGACATAAATGCATGGCTAACCCCTTGTGATTTTATCAAATTTCAACCCATTTTTGACATAAATGCAAGGCTAACCACTTGTGATTTTATCAAATTTGAGCCATTTTCAACACAAATGCAAGACTTACCCCTTGTAATTTTATCGAATTTCAGCCCATTTTTGACATAAATGCAAGGCTAAACCCTTGTGATTTTATCAAATTTCAGCCCATTTTTGACATAAATGCAAGGCTAACCCCTTGTGATTTTATCAAATTTCAGCCCATTTTTGACATAAAGCCAAGGCTAACCCATTGTGATTTTATCAACTTTGAGCCCATTTTCGACGAAAATGCAAGACTTACCCCTTGTGATTTTATCAAATTTCAGCCCATTTTTGACATAAATGCAAGGCTTACCACTTGTAATTTTTTCGAATTTGAGCGCATTTTCGACATAAATGCAAGGCTAACCCCTTGTAATTTTATCAAATTTCAGCCCATTTTTGACATAAATGCAAGACTTACCCCTTGTGATTTTATCGAATTTTGGCCCATTTTCAACACAAATGCAAGACTTACCCCTTGTAATTTTATCGAATTTCAGCCCATTTTTGACACAAATGCAAGGCTAACCCCTTGTGATTTTATCAAATTTCAGCCCATTTTTGACATAAATGCAAGACTTACCCCTTGTAATTTTATCGAATTTCAGCCCATTTTTGACATAAATGCAAGACTTACCCCTTGTGATTTTATCAAATTTCAGCCCATTTTTGACATAAATGCAAGGCTAACCCCTTGTGATTTTATCAAATTTCAGCCCATTTTTGACATAAATGCAAGGCTAACCCCTTGTGATTTTATCAAATTTCAGCCCATTTTCGACATAAATGCAAGGCTAACCCCTTGTGATTTTATCAAATTTCAGCCCATTTTTGACATAAATGCAAGGCTAACCCCTTGTGATTTTATCAAATTTCAGCCCATTTTCGACATAAATGCAAGGCTAACCCCTTGTGATTTTATCGAATTTCGGCCCATTTTCAACACAAATGCAAGACTTACCCCTTGTAATTTTATCGAATTTCAGCCCATTTTTGACATAAATGCAAGGCTAACCCCTTGTGATTTTATCAAATTTCAGCCCATTTTTGACATAAATGCAAGGCTAACCCCTTGTGATTTTATCGAATTTCAGCCCATTTTTGACATAAATGCAAGACTTACCCCTTGTAATTTTATCGAATTTCAGCCCATTTTTTACATATATGCAAAGCTAACCCCTTGTGATTTTATCAAATTTCAGCCCATTTTTGACATAAATGCAAGGCTAACCCCTTGTGATTTTATCAAATTTCAGCCCATTTTTGCGGAAAATGCAAGGCTAACCCATTGTGATTTTATCAAATTTCAGCCCATTTTCGACATAAATGCAAGACTAACCCCTTGTAATTTTATCGAATTTCAGCCCATTTTTTACATATATGCAAGGCTAACCCCTTGTGATTTTATCAAATTTCAGCCCATTTTTGACATAAATGCACGACTTACCCCTTGTGATTTTATCAAATTTCAGCCCATTTTCGACAAAAATGCAAGACTTACCCCTTGTGATTTTATCAAATTTCAGCCAATTTTTGACATAAATGCAAGGCTTACCACTTGTAATTTTTTCGAATTTGAGCGCATTTTCGACATAAATGCAAGGCTAACCCCTTGTGATTTTATCAAATTTCAGCCCATTTTTGACATAAATGCAAGACTTACCCCTTGTAATTTTATCGAATTTCAGCCCATTTTTGACATAAATGCAAGGCTAAACCCTTGTGATTTTATCAAATTTCAGCCCATTTTTGACATAAATGCAAGGCTTACCCCTTGTGATTTTATCAAATTTCAGCCCATTTTTGACATAAATGCAAGACTTACCCCTTGTGATTTTATCAAATTTCAGCCCATTTTTGACATAAATGCAAGACTTACCCCTTGTGATTTTATCAAATTTCAGCCCATTTTTGACATAAATGCAAGACTTACCCCTTGTGATTTTATCAAATTTCAGCCCATTTTTGACATAAATGCAAGACTTACCCCTTGTGATTTTATCAAATTTCAGCCCATTTTCGACATAAATGCAAGGCTAACAACCCCTTGTGATTTTATCAAATTTCAGCCCATTTTTGACATAAATGCAAGGCTAACCCCTTGTGATTTTATCAAATTTCAGCCCATTTTTGACATAAATGCAAGGCTAACCCCTTGTGATTTTATCAAATTTCAGCCCATTTTTGACATAAATGCAAGGCTAACCCCTTGTGATTTTATCAAATTTCAGCCCATTTTCGACATAAATGCAAGGCTAACCCCTTGTGATTTTATCAAATTTCAGCCCATTTTTGACATAAATGCAAGACTTACCCCTTGTGATTTTATCGAATTTCGGCCCATTTTCAACACAAATGCAAGACTTACCCCTTGTAATTTTATCGAATTTCAGCCCATTTTCGACATAAATGCAAGGCTAACCCCTTGTGATTTTATCAAATTTCAGCCCATTTTCGACATAAATGCAAGGCTTACCCCTTGTGATTTTATCAAATTTCGGGCCATTTTCGACATAAATGCAAGGCTTACTTACTACCCCTTGTGATTTTATCAAATACCTTTTTTGTATTTAAAATATGCAATTCTCACCCCGATATTACCCCTTTTTGACAAAAGTGCAAATATTATCACCCCATGGGAATTTATCAAAAAGTGCAATGCATTTGTGAACAAAAACAAATACATGTACAAGAATAACCTCTTTAGAATTTATTCAATTTTAGCCCATTTTCGACAAAGCATGCAAGACTTTCAACCAATTGGGGAAAATTTGAAATGCTTTCCACTTTTGATTTTATCAAACATCACCTAATTATCCAATTACATGTACCTCTCATATCATGGGTCACGTTTAATAATAAGGCATCAGCAAAGTTTTATATCTTAACATCGCAACTTACAGATATTTGATTTAAAGAAATGCTGGACTTACCCCTTCGTGAAATTTCAGTCTTTGGATTTTTTCTTTTATTCTAAATATTTCCAAACCCAACAGTTTTATCATAGGTCAAGTTAAAACTGCATCAATTTATATCCTATCATCGCAACTAAAAAATTAAACATTTTTTAAAAAATGCTCACTTCTTCGTAAAGTAAATTATTCCGTAAATTTCGCCATTATTTTACGGAGTGTCCGTATATGCAAATATTAATTGTGTTAATTAGCGTAATTACAATCGACCACGTTTGCCCAAACACCTACACATAATAAAGTACATGTAAGTACATGGGTTTATCAGCCACTACCGGGTACACATGTACGAACCCACATTAAGGGACTCCACAATTTACGGAATGAAAAACTTCTCCCGGTAATTTTCCTGGCAACAAAACAATAACATTCCGTATGCCTGCAGCAAAGCTACCGGAAAAAAGTTGTTCATTCTGTAAAATATGCCTGGTTATTAATAGTTTCTTTGATCGTTAGTTCAAAATCTGGACGAAAACAGGGGCGTTTCGATCAGAAAAGAACGGTATAGGCTACGCCTAAAGACTTGAGACTTGACTGAAGTTTAAAATAATTTAATCTAAACCCGGTTGCTTAAGATAGAGGGCGCTACACGGCGACAACGCCCCAGAGAGCCGTCCCGTGCGTACAAAATGACAGATTTCGATATCAATGATCATCAAGCTGGCACTATACCTTGTCTTTCTTCAACAATTCACACACAATTATCATTAGAAGCGAGTTTTGAAGGAGATATTAGCAATACGAGAGGTAGAAAGAGGAATGCCGATGCTGCGAGCAAGTGAGTGCACTAGTATATACTAGGCCTACAGCTCCATTCTGGAAGGATTGAAAGAATGCTAAAAAAGAACAGACTCCGTGCAAGTGTCTTGTCTATGTAATGGTTGAGTTCAGTACAAATAATGATCAAAATTGCCCCATGATGTGCAACTTTACTTGTTCCTCTACAGGCCTATACTAGCTTAGCCTTTAGTCAAGGCGTGCGGCACCCCCAGATGTCAAGCACGACCTCAGATATCACGGAAAAAAAAAAAAAAAAAAAAACCCTCAGATATCACGGAAAAAAAAAGAAAAAAAAAACACCTTGATTAAAGGCTAGTACCGGCTGTACTGGTTGTACATCCCTTTAACTCGGGGTTGGGGAGATTTTGTCCCCCATACGTCGAACTGTGTACAAGCTACTTCTTTTCTCCTTCAGCCCCGTTAACTTCCAATAAGGGGACAGAATCTGCGGCGGACATATAGTAGCGTTGACCGTGGGTTGCGTTGTACACAGTTGAATGACACAATTGAAGGTACAATTGACTGCCTTTTCTGTCCGTTTCTTTGAAGGTTTATTCACACACAACAAGTCATAAAATTACACGCAACAGAACCCTAAGCCAGAGAGCACCCTCTCCGGCGAGCAGACACGATCGGCTTGTCTGGGCCACCAGTTATGCTCCGAAGGGGAGTCGTGCTGGCGCCCCCTACCGGTCGATCGGCACCCCTCCTAGGACCCTGCTTGTCCCAGAAGCAGGCAGTGAGCGGCATCGCTCGCCAGCGAAGCAATCCCTTCACAATGGCAATAAAGAAAACAATTATTATGGGGAAACTGTCCTGTGATGTGTTCCAGTCCGTCTGCACTTCCTGCTCCATCCCGCTGTCCTCAGAGAAGTGGTCACCCAGTTCCAGTGCAGGTGTTGTCGGGGGCCCTCCATGACGACCATTGCCCCCCACCTGCGGGCGGTTATGTGACGATTGTCTTTGTCCGTGTAGTGGGTGTGGAGGCGGGGATCGTTCAGTGCTGTCAAGATCCACTTCCCTGGATGGCCCGACTTGCATTGGGTTGGATGGAGCGATTGGAGGATGCTCCGAGTGGTCACAAACCTCCCCCCGCTGTCGGCTCCTCGTTAACTTCTGATGGTCCGGCTGCCATTTGTGTTGATGAAGCGGTTGGAGGAAGCTCCGAGCGGTCACAAACCTCCTCCCGCTCCATTGGCTCCTCGTTCATCTCTGCGTCGCTGGTGTGCAGCTCCAACCTGCTCCCCATGGCAACTCTCCCCACCAGTCCCGGGCGAAGTGGGCAGTGGCGCAGGTGCAAGCGACGAATATCTGGCCGGTAGAAACTCTGGTTGCAACCGTAGAGACACGGGTAGAGTTTCTCTGGGTGGAGCAGCGGACATGCTGTGCGCTGGTGTCCGCTCAGGTTTCTGGCCTTAGAGAATTCTTTCTTGCAATAACAACAGTCTATGTGAGCCTGGCTGTGTCCAAAGACTGTCTATTATCTCGGATAACAACATCTCTACATTGTCCTGCTCTGGGATTTCATCAAATGATATCAAATTGTCTTGAGTTGTCAAAGAATGGAAATTGGGGGAATAAGTCTGGCGTCCTCCCTGGCAACTGCTGTCCTCGCCGTGTGGTGAGTCGGACTCCATACTTGCTCGGTCTCGTGTATTTATCAACTCAGAAAAACTTGAAATTCTACCTTTACTCCTTGTCCAAACTGTGCCGCCGCTGTAGCGTTGACCGTAGGTTGCGTTGTACACAGTTGAATGACACAATTGAAGGTACAATTGACTGCCTTTTCTGCCCGTTTCTTTGGAGGTTTATTCACACACAACAAGTCATAAAATTACACGAAACAGAACCGTAAGCCAGAGAGCGCCCTCTCCGGCGAGCAGACACGATCGGCATGTCTGGGCCACCAGTGATGTTCCGACCGAAGGGGTGTCGTCCCGGCGCCCCCTACTGGTCGAACAGCACCGCCGCTATAATATTTCACTTTTACCACTGTACACAGCGCCCTGTACCCGCTTTCGGCTGTACAGCAATGAAATAGTGGACCCTAATACTATTATTCCTTCTTTCGTAAGGAAGCTAAGCAAAGTTGTTCTTTGATTATAGGACCAATGTAAACCAGCTTCTGAGCTTATTTGTGTACCCGGTATAAATACTATTCAATAAATAAAAATTACTAAGAACAGAGAGAAACATAAGAAACAAGGCAACGGGAGATTTTTTTCTGAAAATGAATGCATGTATTTTCTAAAATGAAACAATTCTCTCGCACACTCAATATACTTTACACATAAATGAAAATAATAATACAGGAAGGGCCTACGGCGTTACAAACTGAACTGGACACTTAAAGTGCTTAACAACTTTAAACCCGAAAGAGAGTTTTAACGAAGATTTTCAGAATGGTGTAATTTGAAGGAGTTAAGACTTCAATATGTTTGTGATACATTAGAAGGCGCCACTAGACAATTAAAAACAAGTACAATTCTTGTTTTTTATGTCTGAAAATGGCCAACGAAACTTTTTAAACACTCTTGGGAATTGTTAAGTGGGTGAGAAAAAGACATGCCTCCGGCGTTTGGAAGGAAATAAACTGTTGAGTGGTTGTTTGTGTTTGTGTTGGCAAAACAACAAAAACGAGATCAAAATACTTGGGATGTGTTCCCAGTGTCACAAAATTTAATCAAAGTACAATTTAAATTAACGTTGCTATTTTACCTTCAAAATACTTATTACTGTCACATTTAAATGTTTCATAATTCTCCACCGAGTGTTTGTTTCATTTCACCGTAACAATTGTTCCTTTTGTTGTTATTGTTTATTTTTGAGACAATTTAATTTCACTTGAAATTAATTCACACAGTGCTCACATGGCTTTGAAAAGGGTTCTTTTAAATGCCGAAAAACCAGTTACGCAAAACAGCTGTCCATTATATTAATCCAACAAAACACTTTTAAATCAAAAATATAAACCAACATAGTACACGCTTCACTGTCTAGACTACAAGTACCACAGATTAATTAACAATATTACTTAAACTAGCTCCATACAGTAATATATACCTATAACATCAAAATACTTTGTTAACTTTACATAAAGTTATTAAATCAAGGTTTAATATCTATACATATAATATTTACAACAAACAAAAGAATGAGCTAGATTTTTGTTTAGATTGCACACAATGGCATTTCCACATGCCGTTGCAATCTACTGTGTAGACATAATTGAAATAAAATAAACAAACAAACTAGGGCTGGGCGACTAGTGTCGCGACTAATAAAAGTGCGAATAACCAAGTAGTAATTTTGACATGTCGCCCAAGCCTATCATGTACAAACAATTCAACGTTTCAAACAACGTTTACACACATCACAGCTTTATCATAGAAGTTTCTAGTTAAGAAACTGGTTTATTTTCGTTTCATTTTAAACAATAACAGTTTATATTAAAGCATCAATAATGTCAACGTTCCCGACCCCAACAAATGAAAAATTTCGTTGAACTACTTTTACGATCCAGTTAAAATAGTTTTGTCTTCATATTAACATTTTAGTATATGTTCCTTTTCTTCAAGTTTGGAATGTTAATTAAACATTGCTTTAGAAAACCGTGGAATGATTATATCATATTTCAATAGTTCGGGGAAAAGAAAAAAAAATGATGGCAGGAAAGGCTATGATGTAGACAACATAATAAACGAAGGATGTCTCATTCGCGTACATAACCTTCGATTACTTATTGTTTTACAATTCCGAACAATCGAAATCACAGACAACTCCGTATCAATGACGTCATCTAGCACGTCAACTTCGTCCCCAAATCTTAAGACCAATCAATCCCGATTGTAGTTTTTCGTAACACGGAAAATGACCACATGTATCGATAACAACAAAAGTGCGTCACTAAAACGGAATCATAATCAAAGACCAATGTATTAACAATTAATCGATAGTACAATGAACTAACGCTTGTTTCAACGTCACATGGTAACTCAACTACATCATATCGTTGCACACGTAGAGGCATTTCCACATTTAAAAAACTGTGCATACATTCGTTATTGCCACAACCGCGCTACTTTCTTTTCTTCTTTAGATGAACCGTATCCTTCGTTGTGTTGTAATCGCTTAGGACAACATTGATTTTGCTTAGCAGAGATATGTTCGTAAGCAACATTCTACAAGGAATCAGTTTACAATAGCTTTCACGATCCACTTTCATTATTTAGTGCCCAACACATTTCTGCTACGAAAAAGTGAGTAGGATACTATAGTCACAAGTAATACACATGACATGGGTTTCTTGGCTGGTAAGCTAAATCTGGTAAGCATAATTTAATTTGTGCTTAGCTCATTTGTGTGCTGTGTGACATTTGGCCCGAGCCTCAACTTAAAAAAGCTGCTCAGCAGAAATTGCTTATTTATAGTTTAGTTTTTAAATATCAATAAACTACACGCAACTCTGGCCTCCGAAATGTACTGCTCCTTACTCAAGTTAGTGATTATATTAACTGGAGTTACGAGAGAAAGAGCAAAAGTACGAATCGACGTCATAAAAAGAGAAATTGCAGCAATCCCAAAAATACATAAGTCACTTCTTCAGCTCTGTCTTACAGCGAGAAAACTGTCTCTGAATTTCAGAAATTAAGTATTAAAGGCAGGGTATACTTTTGGTAATTGTCAAAGACCAGTTTCCTCACTTGGTGTGCTTCCACGCAAAGTTTGGGCTCAATTGGTCATCGAAAAAAAAAACATCCTTGGTACCCAAAGTTGTGTGCTTCATGCCTAAAGCCTTTTAGATGCAGCTTTTGAGGTAGACACTAACCCCTATAAAACTACTTTTCTTTAAAAAGGTGTCGTTTCTATAACAATGTTTTATAATATCAACAGCCACCAGTGCTCTTTATCAATCAAGTTTTATGGTCATTATTTTGGAGTAATTACTAAAAGTATACCCTTCCTTTAAGGTTAAAATTCTAGGTAAAGGCGAGGAATACAGTATGCAGAAAGTAACGCAAAAGGTTCAGCTGCGGTTATGATACATAGGTTCAAATCAAGTTACTTCGTTGTATACAGTCATTTATTAATTAATGCACAATTTTAGTGGCAGTGGCTTAGCTTAACATAAGTCATACAGATTTAATATCGACATGTGTTTTTTAATGATTTATAAATCAATAAATCATTCAATCTTACAATAACACCAAAACCTTGATGCCTCAAGAAAAAAAAACATAATCGGCAAAACTAAAAAAACTTCATAGTTTAAATTAGTACAGAGCATCGATCATATTAATGATCAACAACAAAATTGCTAAACCCTTAGCGACGAAAATTGCAAAGAAATGCATTCGTTATCCACTATAAAAACCAATCTGTATTTCATAACTTACATTGACCATAATAATGGGACACACTATTTAACATTAAAGGTGAGCCAGCACCAATATATGTAATTGCATTGGTTGTCATAATCCTCTATTGAAATGACGCCCAGTTTCAGTTTGGCTCCTTCGTGAGCGTCGATTGCCAGCGTTGTAACGCTATTATGTAAGTGTCTTGGAGTCCGACAGAGACGCTGGAAACTAAACTATGGTCAACACACTTTGCCTCAAATAGTTGGGATTATCGCTCGATTTGCTGTATCCTAGTTCATACCACTGGAGGTCGCAATTGAAGAAAAAACTCTCCTTCGAGTTCTGAGAGTTGACTAGCTCCTTGACATTGTCCAATTCAGTTTGGGCCTCACGGGGAGCTGATGACGTCATAGAAACTGTGACGTTCAGGCCCAAGCATAATATGCACATAGGCCTAGAGTAAACATGCTCAGACGAGTGGATCCAACAATGCCAAACTCATCTCGTTCCCATGATTCAAGTTCGGGCTCAACATTTCGTGGTCATTGTTCAGGAGATTGGTTCCTCACGATCCAGTCGAGAAAACAAGGTTGAATGACCGACAGGATCAAAAACGCCCTCTCTCGTCCATGCCCAACCTACGGCCGTGATTCGAAAACTACCAAGGTCTTCCTAGTCTATTCAGGCAATCCGGTTCTGACAGGCTGTGCTTCATGTTCACCAAGGCCACCTATAATACAACACCGTGGGAAAACAAAAAAATATCAGCATGACAGTTTAATACAAGAATAGAAACGTACACCGATTGGAAAAGGTCAAACTAAACCAATCGATTTCAGAACTATGCCAAATCCATTGTTGTAAACAGTTTTGGGAGGCATGATAAATCTAACGCGTATTGACCTTTCCAGTGGTTTTTCTCTTTTGCATTAATAATCGTACTAATTGCCAATCAATCAGAAGTTCCACTGAACTGTATTGTGGTCACGAACAATATTGATGATTTCGCAACTTCAAACTTTGACTGCCAATTCAAAAGTTCAAAGTATATGGAATAACCACCATATACGATGTTTCAGTGAGACAAGGTTCCGAAGCAGTCTGTTAAACAGTTACAAGCTTAAAAGCTGAACAAGTGTTTGTAAGATACTTATTTTTGTGCTTGTACAAAAAATTGGGGCGGAATACACAAAATTTGTTATTTTCATCAACGTTCGGGCTGACAATTCGAAAACCATTTGCAAAAACCAATTTTCATTTAAGTATAAAACACTAAACCAATCTTCTATGCAGACATATTGGAGCCTAATAAAGAGTTATACGTTATGCATCATAAACTGTTCCCACGCTTGCTCATTTAAAAAATGTTCGGTTCTTTTGATAGTGTGGTGTGTGTTTGTTTAATGGTAATTAAAAGTGTGCACTTGGAATTCCATAGCAGGCCGCCTACCAGTAGGCTCTACCATCAATAAAATGTTATTAGTTCTGTCTTAATAATGCAGGCGAACTCTATGGACCTTTGTATTGCCTGAGAAAAACATTGTTTTCACTAGACTCAATGAAACCCATGCATTTGAGAAGACTTTGAAAATACAGATCCCAAGTTGTTTGCATTTGTTTTAGTTAAGAGTTAGGATAAAATTATAACAATTTTGTTCAAACATTTGCAATCAAAATCTATCCATGATGTTTGACCGACGGTATCAAATTCGTGTCTAGTCTTGAAAAATACAATTTTAGCTCTAGTGTCGAAAAACCCCCAGATGTTCCTGCCTTTATCTTTTTATTGAGTAAACCAAGTCTATACATTGTAAACTCCCATTTTACAGGGAGAATACCAAAATTTATTTTGAAGATAATACATTTGTAAAAGGAAGATTTTTACTAAACTTACATTTTGATTAAGTTCATCGACGATCTCTTGAAAGGTGGGGCGTACATTCGGGACATGTGACCAACAGTCATCGACCAAGCACTGGAAAACAATAACCATCAAGAACAATAATGTAACCTTATTCAATGAATCCATGTTTTTCTTCTTCTAGGGTTAAAACTGTTGAATTTTGTTTATTTATATATAGGATACAAGATATTGCAAAATGTAAAATTGTAAATGCTATTTTAAAATTAATTATGAAACTAAACTATGTTTTGCCAAAGTGTGTTTGATAATATGTTGTTCAAGGAAGTGGATACTTCTGGCAATTTATCAAAGACCTTTATCCTCATTTAGTGTATCAAAACATATGCATAAAATAGCAAACCTGTGAAATTTTGGCCTCCATTGGATGTCAAATTGCAAACAAATTTGGAAATAAATACCAGCCTTGTTACACAGGATTGTGTCTTCTCATATTATGCATGAGCCTGACACCATTCTTGAATTTAAATCTTTGGTTGAAAAAATACCTCTTTCTCTATAAATATAAACATCCTTATACACATATAGATGAAATCAATATGCAACGGTTGAAAAAAAAATATTTATTTGCCGTTACCTTTACTGAGGGGACACACTTGACGCCTGTTAGTGATCCACGTTTCCCAGTACACACACGGTATATGACGCTGTTGGGGCAGGCAAACATTGCAGCAAACGGCCACTGGGCAGTCAACAGCTCAAATAACACAGTCCTACGAGAACAAGAAATTGAAGTTTCAAACGTCGTCATGTTATAAATATTGGTGGTATGTTTTAATAAAATCTATGAACTCAGATTAGGTTTTGTTTGTAACAACTTCCAATTTTTACAAATTATAAACTATTTTCACTTCATTCATTCTGGTTGTGAAGCCAAGGACTCTCTGAAAAGCAAATATCATCACACCCAAGAACCTATTGGAGTGAAGACAATTAAGGAAGTTTCAGTTTACGATGTGGGAGGATAACCCAATCAGAGAAGTATTTCCTTTGAAAACCCACGCAGTCAGGTAGGGACTAAAAACCCAATCCACATAGTGGGTGGGATTTGAACCAGGCCTGGTTCGTGGAAGGCAAGGAAAGATACCACAACGCCAACCCGACCACAGAAAATAAGTTTGCAGCACATCTGCTGACGTGGTGAGTTTTTTTCTTGCCGAATATAAGTATATGAAAATCAATGCAGATTTATCCAATGTTTGGAATTGTTTTTGAGAAAATATTATGATTGAGAGAAAGAGAGAGAGTATGTAGATTCAGCCACCAGATCTATTTACCATTTAGAAGACATCTGTGTTATTCAAACCAACTCACCCAAAAGCATAAACATCTGATTCCATTGTGTGCGGCTCTTCCTCAATGATGTACGGTGGTTGGACCCGGATGGTGCGTAGGATTTCAGGAGCGATGTAGGTCAGGTGACCCTGGGGCACCGACGCGTAATCCTCTCTGATTGGATAAAAGTACATTCTTAATGAATAACTTATTTTTTTTCTTCAAGGTGTCTGCCTTGTACATTTTAAGTCATATATTTATCAACAGTTTGGTGCCTCTGTCTAAAAATCTTTAAATGATCATGCTTTTTTTCTTCTTTTAGAAACTCTGGTTTTTAGTACAACGCATAGTTTTGAGAAATGAATTAAAATCATTATGGCTAATAATAGGCCTACTCGACATAGACCTTTATTAAATTTTATAATTTGGGAGTGTTTCCTGATCGTCGTTGTAATTTTCTCTGTTTTTGGAAGTGAATATTGTGAAAATGTGTACTTCTTTAGATCTCAATGTACCAAAAGACCTGTATCATACTGCCGCCATATTGGTCATGTTTCCTATATAAAATAACAGTATTGAATACTATAGTATTCATTGTACTGAAAAAGGGAACCAGACTATTCTTTACCTTCAAGCCTCGGTTTGGTTACATTGGTTCAGATTGGGGGAAATCAAGATGGCCACACCATGATAAAGGTCTTTTAAGGGGTGTGATCAGTATGCTTATATAGATATAGGCATTGATTGTTTTTTAATTTGCATATTGCAGTTTGTGATTTCATGGTCGAGACACAAGCTGACACTTTTACATCCTTAACATTTACCATATTATATTTGTAACGATTTTGAGTTGTGTCGCCATTCAGCAGTATGCTGAGATGACATTTTTTTAAAATATAAATAATGTATAATAATTACCTGTGGCACATGCCGTCCGTAGTGTCATAACCAGTCAGGCACAATTTGACCTTGGACTCCAGGAAGATAGCTTTGGTGTTGAGATCACCCACGACGATACCCCTGGCATGGAGGTAACCCATCCCCTGAGCTATCTGGCGAGCTATGTTGATCCGAGAGTGCATGGGTGATTTACTCTGTTTGATATGGAGGTGCTGGTAGAGAGAAGGACCCTTCTGAACACTGTATATAGGAAGGAAGTCAGGTGTTATAATTACACTACAGTCCTAGTTATTGTTCTTCCACTTAAGTATAATTTACAAGACACATAGACAAAAAAGCTGTAAAAATTTAAAAAAGAAAAATTATTGACGTTTGGTATAAAACAAATTTAAAAAACACACGCAAGCTTGTATACGCCTGCAAGCTTGTATAGCCTGCAACCGTGGGCCTCCGATTGTTCCTCTTTAGTTTATACAATCTTTTTTGCAACACACACACACTTTTAAAACAAATATCCCTTACCATGTGACGATAGCCAAGTTGGGAGGGTCGAGACACGCCCCCATGAAGAGTGCAATGTTTTCATGTCTAATCATACTAAGTACGGCCACTTCATCCAGGAAGGCGTTCACGTCCTCAACGTGACACCGTGTGTGGATCAAAACCTCCCCGTGCCAGTTACCCCTGAAAGCAAAGGTGAAAATCAAATAAGTACAGCAAAAGTATCGGCTCGGTTGTTTTCATCAGATATAAATGAAGTAAAAACAAAACTAACCCGTGAAAAGCTCATCTCAAAAAGTGGTATCGTTTTTTACTTATCGCTACAAATCTGAAGCGGTTTATGACCAAGCAGGAACAACAATCCGTATTGGAAAAGGACTACACGATTTTTGGAGTAAAGGGATACCCTACTTCAAAGTTACACTCAAGAAATCTCAATCCCCAATATAATGCATCTTTTTCAAAGTAGAACACACGTGAAAAAACCCACTGTATAATCAGAAAACTTATCCCATCCATGAAAAGCAATTCAATTGGTTTTATTTCAGACTGAACTTCTCCCCAAAGAAAATCTCAAACATGGTATATCAGTGGGATTTATGGAGAAGAACCTTCTTTCAATACCTCTGGTCGAATAATTATTCCGTTAATAGATGTTTTCCATCTAAATTGATTTGAATCATGAATAAGTAAAGGTGAAATATACCTGTACGTAGACCCGTTTCTGCCAGCTCGAAGGCATGTACCATACTTCAGATTAGTGTGTGGAATCGACCATTCTTTTACTGCCTCTCTGATATCGTGATCAACGCCTCTGCAAAATTAATAATCATTCATCTTTAATAATCAATGAGTGAATTTTTTTTTTTTAATATACATATTTTTTTTGAAAGTTGAGATCTTCTACCAAAAAAGCAAGTAGGCCTAATGAATCTAAGGGGAAACTGACTGAGTAAATGTTCGCTAATTTGGGGTTGGATCAACCCAACAATTACTAGGTCCATAAATATAGCTCTTACAAAATAGTAAGCAGAGTTGTTGAAATATGTTTTTTTACAATTTTATCATTTAGTTCCGACGAACAAAAAATTCCGACAACTCTGTTTAGTATTACAATGTAAACCATATTTAGGTCAGCAAATGTTAGTTTACATAATATTGAACAAAGATAATTGTTCTGTTTCAATCTGAAAACTCGCCGAAATAACAGGTTCCCTAAATCGTCCAAAAGTGGGTTAAAGGTCACGTTTAAATCATAACCAACAGTTTGTCGTTGTCAATTTTACCGAACCATCCCATAAATAATTTGTCACAAATTGGTTGTACAGTATATGATGTGTGTATTGAAAATGGAAATTAACTCCATCTTCCGAAAACCAATGCATACACATTTAAATATTTAAAATACTAAATATTAACATTTCCTATGCATTTGTATTAGCACAGGAAGGAGCGAATATCTGTGAGTGTAATTTTGACTTTGATAAACGGTTGATTATTTATGGATTGCCTTTTCTACGAACTGTTTACTGTCAAAGTGCAGTCAAAATTCAAGTGCAGTTCGTCCATACATTTGGATAGTATTATTTGTATTGTGTTATATGGATTGCATCCACCCACCCAAGAACTTTCCAGCAAAATTAAAAATTCAATTTGGTACATGCATCTTTTACATATTTCTGTGTAAGTTTGAGTGGTTGTTTAGATGTTTAGATAGTGGCCCACGCACTGTGGATGGGTTTTATGCTTGTGTGACAGTCAACTTGGATCGCGGTAATTATACGTAGGCGTTTTGGTGTTGACTTCCTCTGGCGCGTGCGTGTACACCGTGAAATGAACAACCACGCAGTTTGGCATTGACTTTTCGCCCTCGTTATAGGATGCCATGTGAACATTGAAGTATAATTTCGAAACGATGCGTTAGCATTTCTTTTCTTTTGGTTCAACGTCCCAAATCGTCACTTCAAATTCTCATCACGAAACATGTTTACCCATTGTCCTCTCTCCCCCAAACCAAAAAAATTAAATAGCTAAATGAGGATTTCTTCAGTAATATGTACACTGTTTTATGTCAAATGCTCTTAAATTTACCACAGTGACCGTTACATTTATAAAAAAAATACATTACTGCTCACAAGATCATTTTTGCATAGTCCAATTACATAAAGCTGGTTCAATTTTCATAACTTCAGTTTCGCGGTACATCTTTAAAACTGCTGTTCCATTTTAGGAGATTAGGCAGCTCCGATTGTTACCCGGAATCCTGCCAGACGGTAATCCACCGAGTGGTATTTTTAGTTTTCTGGGGGAAAATTATAAACGTCATCGTCCCCGAGGTTGGGGTATCATTGCTACACGCTAAGTGATTGCCTTCTCTGCACGCCGACTGACGACCGTCATCAAAAGTTGTGTACGCGACCAAAACATTCATAACAAATTAAATGTCCACTGGGGATGAGGTTGAGGAGTGTGACGACATTGGAAAAACAGCTTTCCCGACGAGAAATACAAACGAATTACTTGGAAGGCTTCGTGTACAAATGCAAAATTCAATCTGTCATATTCAAAAAGGGACCTTTCCCGAAAAACCTATATATGCAAATTGTATTCAATTTCCCTTTTTTTACCGGCCCCACAGTAACCACAACCACACCATAGTGTCGACACACCCACTGCTTTAGCTATAAAACTATACCGACATATAGACGCGAGTGAACTGATATTAAAATTGTATGCATATATTAACTACGTTGAGCACCACACCTCATCACAATTAACATTACGCGGGGGGGGGGGGGGAAACGATCACTAAAAACGCAAGCGAGCTGCCTGCACTTCACGAAACGAGTTCAACTTATTTGAGTGTAAAATAATATATACTTTGCAGATTCACCATGATATCGACAACTTAAACAACGACAGTATAAAGTGCGTTAGTCAAAATAAACAACCAAAATCCCTCGACGTTTGGTCTCGACGTTTGGTCTCGACGTTTCGAACAGTACACTCTGCTCGTCTTCAGGAAGACAAGTAGAGTATACTGTTCGAAACGTCGAGAGCAAACCGGCTCTTTTCAGAGCCAACATTTTACAATCTTCTATTCATATTTATATTTATAGTTACTCTTATCCTTCACACCAAGCAAATCCACCATTTGACGCCTCTATAGTTTATGAATGGTAATCGACCATGTAATAAGAAAATGCACCAATACGTAGCTGTATATTGTGGATGCGTAACCTTGGACATTGTTAAAACCATGGACCTCTGTTACCATGGTAACTTACCCAGTATACCTAGACACAGCGAGCGAATCACACATGCGGTGGGCGTCTTCTATTGACTCCGGCTCGGCATCTATAGAAACAGAGACAAAAATTACATTAAAAAAAACACCTTTAAAAAGACCTTAAAAAGTTCTGTCAAAAATACTAAGTATTTACAACAACCGGGTGGTGAATTTTGTTCTTCCCGAACGAAATTGCAATATTTGTTTTGTCCTGCCGCTGTGATAGGCTCTTTCCGTCAGATTACGTCATCATGAAATTGGCCTGCTCTTTTACCAATGTATTGCAATACCGGTATAGTTTCAGTAGCCTCACGCGTAAATCTCATTTGAGTAGTGTTGGTTCTTAAAAGAATCGTTGGTTGAAAACTCAACGTTTCGATTAGTATGCTCTGATTATCTTCATGTGAATATTTACATTGTATTATAATAGTATACGACGCACTTAATTGGGTCAGCTGTTAAAATTCCGCTTGATTTTTTGCTAATCAGACAAACTGAGTCCAGACATACCCCCCCCCCTCCACCCCACACAACAATGCATTATGGATAAATGTTTCCATTACCAAACTTTACCATATTTGACTTTTTACAACATGACCCGACGATCGTCAAATTTTGATAGCAGAAAGGATACAGGTATTGTCTTTGCAATTAGCTTCTGGAGGAAAGCTACAACAAACTGTTGCACATTAAGTGGGAATTCATCAGTCTTGCTCTCCCTTTGTCAACAGTGTATTCATACTTTTGTCTGCCATCACATATCGTGAGAAAAGGCCACAAGTTGCGCTCAATGCTCCCCTTATTGATTGCCCGTCATCTGACGTCACGCCCGGCTATTTATAGCCACACGCCGTGCGTCGTACATCAAACGCTGACGAGCTTAGCTTGGTCTAAATATATTGACATATCTATGGCAATGCCGTCTTTTCACATGTTGGCCGAAATGTTCTAATTAGTCATAATTATCACAGTCGGGTCTAAGTTTAATCGAGGCTCTTCTCCCACACGGTTAAAGGCAGTGGACACTATTGGTAATTACTCAAAATAAATATTAGCATGAAACCTCACTTGGTAACGAGTAATGGGGAGAGGTTGATAGTATAAAACATTGTGAGAAACGGCTCCCTCTGAAGTGGAGCAGTTTTCGAGAAAGAAGTATTTTTCCACGAATTTGATTTCGAGACCTCAAGTTTAGAATTTGAGGTCTCGAAATCAAGCATCTGAAAGCACACAACTTCGTGTGACAAGGGTGTTTTTTCTTTCATAGTTATCTCGCAACTCCGACGACCAATCGAGCTCAAATTTTCACAGGTTTGTTATTTTATGCATACGTTGAGATACAGCAAGTGAGAAGACTGGTCTTTGACAATTACCAATAGTGTCGACTGGCTTTAAGTAAGGCAAAGTCGAGTAGGCATACGTGTACATGTTGTATAACATAGCTCTTTCCCGACTTTACTCGTTTAATATACTCGTTTATGCAACATATTTTCGAAGGTAACTGTGTTCATTTTTCGGCCTAATTGGTTCATTTTGCCCCCAAAATAACCCTTTGTCGTATAAAGTAGCCTTGCCTAAGTTAAATAACAGATATGTTGAAGGCTAACAAGTCAAAAGATTGTAAACATTGCATGCGTCAACAATGCGAATACTTATTTATCAACACTCCGTAGAATTATAAGAAATATCTATTATAGGCTAAACAACAATTCATTTTTTCTGTGTAACGGTTCTGAATCACTTGGAACCCCTGCATGTATAAACCACTAATTCCCCGAAGATTTGTGGATTTCATCAGCTTGATTGGAAGTCGTGAAATCTTTTGGTAACAATAATATTAATACCAGTTTGGGAAGTTTAAATTCAGGTCAGCAGTAACCCTGCCTGTCTCTGTCGACATGGCCTCAAAATCGCCAAGCGTCACCAATGACGTCACATCTCTACTTCACTGTTAGTGTGGGACCTAATCAATTTAAGTTTGTTGGGTTGCTGTAGGAATTTGTGTACGTCAACATCACATATTTACCCAAAAGATACTGGGAAAAGCTTTCCCTGGTTGGACTGGATACAAGTCACTCTTAGGTCATTAAAAACAAAAGACACAAAACAACTTTCAAACGCGAATTGAAAGTTTCTTTCCTAGAATAGTAAATACGTCCATGACCAACGTTTTGCCTCTAGTCAAAGGTCGTTTGACTGTATCCACTCACAGGTCAATAACAATTTAGTCATAGCTCACCAGGTCCGTGTTTTAATGTCACGTCAAGTTGAGTCACGTATACAGTAAAGAACCTACAGAGGATTCAATGCGTGTGTAGTCGAGTTGACTCACATACAAGCCTTGTTGTATGACTACGATTGTCAAGCTGACGTATAATGATTTCTGTGTATTGGAATTCATTCCAAAGTGTTTGTTTCAAAGTGCGTTAACATCGGATGACCAGCAATAAGTCATGTTGAATCATACTTAGTTTCATGTTTTAAAAGAGTAAAGTTCGTCTCCACCATTTAATTTACCATACGACAAGCCTTTACCATGGGAACATTTCATCAAATCGGTTAATCACGATTTTTAAGGGGGGTCAAGGATACCTTTTATCGGCTTAGACTAGAGCAGTGTTTCAGTCAGTAATGTTGTTTTCAGAAGGATTGATACAAGTGTAAACTTGGTAAAGTCAGTGAGCTTTCATACCGAAGATAATAATAGTCGGTTATTTTTTTTTTTAATCAATTACCTATTCTGTATTCTGCCTTAATAACATACTGTACTCCTCAAACGTACTCCTTCAAAACAAATTCGAATTGAACACGCCCCTTTGTTAAACAAATCACTAGTTATAGTTTCAAAATTCCGGGTGACTTGCGTATAATTATATAAAAATAACTTTCAGTCTTTCTACCACAACAACAACTTCGCATAGATTTGATTTGCTTTAAGTGATTTTTGTTCTATTTGATCTAAGAAAGCCAAAGTCACCTTTAGAACGCTGAGATTATTTGAATAGAAACCATGGGCGGATGAAAACAGGGCCCAATTTCATAGAGCTGCTAAGCACAAAAATTTGCTTAGCAAGAAATTTCTTCCTTGATTAAAACAAGATTACCGACAAAATGTCCATTCATATTGCTTGTTACTGGTATTCAGCTGTTGTTTGCTTATGCTGAAAATCACGTGGAAATTTGGTTGGTAATCCTGTTTTTGTCAAGAAAGAAATGTCATGCTAAGCAAATTGTTGTGCTTATTTAGCAGCTCTATGAAATTGGACCCAGAACGCTGCGATGAACACAATAATGCATGGTCAGGAAGCAGAATAGCTGGGTTTTGACACCCCACCGTGGCACTGACTGACCAGTCATGCATGAGTGACCATGCACCTTGGACTCAGAAGGCTTTTATCCTATCATAGAACTATAAAAAAAAACGTCCACTAATTTGCAAAGAGCTTGGTATTGACCGGGCTACGACCTCAGAGCCAAATTTCATAGAGCTGCTTGGGCAGAAAATTCTGCTTAGCAATAAAAAATAAGAGGGCACCAAGGACAATGCAGACTTTATAGAATTGCGGCTGATGAAGAACAGGGAATAATTTCATAGAGCTGCTAAAGAAGAAACTGCTTAATAACAATCCCTGATTGCGGCATTATCGTGCAGGATACCACTCACATATTGTACATGTGACATGGTATTTTGGCTGATAACCTTATTCTAATTAGCATAATGTGGTTGTGCTTAGCTTGTTTCTTGTGCTGGGGCGTCGCTATGAATTTGGGATCAGTTTCTGTTAAGCAAGGTTTTCTGTGCTTGGCCACGCTCTGTAGCAATGGGCCCATGATGAACCAGTTTTGTTCTTTGGTCACGTGGTTGCTGGGCGCCATTTTCGGTCACAAAGTTGCCACAACTCTCTCAATATAAAGGCTCTGATTATTTCTGATTATAAATACCAAAATGACTGATAAAGTTCACCGTTGCGGAAATAAACGATCCATGATACAAAAGAAACATAATACCCGTCCAAACATCCTGAAAAGTATATAACCTACAAAGGAAACCGGTGAAGCACATGGTTTAGCAGAATTGTCCATCAAAAAGACATATATGTGTCAATATTCAGATGAATTTGGCTAAGATAGTATTATTTTTTTCTTCAATCTGCAACAACGAAATCAGTATCAGTTTAGACCGGACATAGAGCAGGGCTCAATTTTGTTAAGCCTAAATAGTACAAACAATTGCTAAGCACAAAAAATAATGCTTAGCAGAAATTATAGTTTAACAGCCATACTAACATTAAGTTTGTTTAAGAGTGACTGTGCTAAAGAAATGTGCTAAGCAATATTCTCTGCTTAACAGGTTCATGAAATTGGGCACTGGTGGTGACGACCCCCACAAAACTCATAATCCGATTATGTTTGAAAACTAGTCAGTCATTTGGAGTGCTTGGGTTCAAGTCTACATCGTTCCCGTCTTTTGTCAACATCTCGTGATGTTATTTTTATTAATATAAAACTATAATATGCACGCACACAAAAACAAGTGGAGAACAAAACATACCAGGTTTGAAATTGCAGTGTCCATGTGGTGGCCATGTAGCAATGAGGGCATTACTTAGGTCAGCTTCTCTCTTACGTGTCACTGTTGCGTCCACCGTCTTGGCCCTTTCTCCCCTGCTCCATTTCCTTTGCCTTTCAGCTCGGCTCAGCTCAGTAGACGTCCTCCCATACCCAGAGCTACAGAGACAACTAGGGTCTTCATCTTGCTGCTGGAAAACCTCTGAGCTACACTCAGAGTTATATGAGTAGTATCCACACGAAACCGAAGAAACGTTGGAGGACGGACCTTCCTGCTGTGTATTACAGTGTGTCTTTGCAGTGGGTCTTTTGGGCGTTGTAATCGTCTGATTTCCATGGTAACCTTGAGTTGTTGTAAAACCCACTGCAGTTTGAGGTTGTATAGTTGAGTCTTTTGATTGGATGGAATCAGCTGAGGTGATTTGATTGTCGTGGTAGGGTTGAACAGAGTATCGTGTCCTTGCGCCTATCGTGTAGGTCGGGCTGTCCGAAGGGGAAGCTTGTAGTCTCTTGCACGCGTCGCAGTCACTCGCTCTGCGGATGTCCACAGCATCTGGTCGAAAGCAGTCGTTACATTGGAACTGCTTGACAAGAGACGAACTCTCGTCCCTTTTGGAACCCTCTGTAACCGTTTGACTCCCGTGTGACGTGCCGGCTTGGTTGGCAAGTTGGACCGCACGGTGTTTTGGCCTAGTCTGTTGCCGTGACTTGGTCGAAGCTGCAAGAAAGAATAACATTGTCACTAAACACTATCCTTCTGTGTTAAAAGCTCAAAATAAATCTTCCAAAACAGCAAATGGAACCATCCTTTGTATGTACAATGTATTCCTAACTGTTTAAATGACCACCACTACATAAGATCCGTCAGAAAAATCAAAAGAAAAAAAACATTAGAAACTCTGAAGATGAAAAACATTTACGATAAAATATTGTTGTCTCATCACAAAATAATAGTTCAAGTATAATAATATTCAGTTAAGACCAAGATACTACAGCGTTATAATCTGGATAATTTGTGGGTTTTAAACCGTTCGTAGTAGGTTAACAATCCTTGTTGTTAAGTATTTCGCATGTTCTTGTCCCTTCTTTTGCCAGCTAAGAACGCCCTCCAGAGGTAGCCCTAAAAGTAAAAGTCATCCCCTTAAAAAATGTACCTTGTAGTTTGGTTCCCGGCAGGCTGAGAACACATCGTGGTGAGGCATTCTGGGCACACTTTCGATGACATTTAAACCTGTAAGAGAAATGGTTCAGAGTTCAGAGTTCATTGTTTTTCGATGAGTCAATTCCCAACAGTCTTGCATTTTTTTGTTCTTAAAAATACTAAATGCACGGCAGGCGAGAAGAAAAAACAACACAAAGCCTTGGCAAAAGGGACTAGTTCCTGTCTTGTTTACGGTGTATTGTATAATGTCAGATTTGTTTTTAAATATTAACCTTAGAACAAAGGTTAACTTGTCTGATATTGTATTATCTATTTTTGGTGATGTTTGAAACCAGAATTAAATTAGGTGTATGCCCAAGACTGCCCGAAGGTTTCATGACAGTCCTTAAAAAGTCATTATTGTTTTCATCAGTACATGACATTTCAGACAATGTTTCTCTCTCCACAGAATTGGACGAAAATACATTTATATGATGGAAAACAAGTTATAGAACAAAGTATTCGTATCTTCTTGTCCCAGGCTAGTTGGGCTTTAAGATAAAAAATAAGTCTGTAGTGTCAGGGTATATAGTTATCCGCGGGGGCTAAAACGTGAGGGACCTACTCCGTTTAACCTATCTACATGTATTTCATACTAGGCATTTCACACCCGTCTGCGCGTACAGCCTACAGTGGACCCTATGGATGCTCCATCTAATTATTATTACATATTTTGTATTTTGAGATCGGGTATGAAAGTAGGAGAGCGATGCGCTCCCATGGCAACTAAATCCCAGTCGATAGAAGGATTTTTGTTTTGATCCCAGTGGCTATTTATCCGATTGCATATCCTGCAGAGCCTTGAAAAGGGTATGCCAATAGTTTCATCTGCCGTGCAACTGGCAGTGCTAAAAGGTTCGCAATTAATTTGATGAATACCACACTTTAAAGGGGTTGTACAATATTTGTCCTGGGTGACTTTTACAAAGAGTGAAATGCACTGTGGACACTATCGGTAATTACTCAAAACAATTGTTATCATAAAAACTTGCTTGGTAACGAGCCATATATAGAGCTGTTGAGTATTAACCATTGTGATAAATGGCTCCCTTTGAAGTAACGTAGTTTTTAAGTAGTGTTATGCCATACCCCAATACTCAAACTGAGGCTTTAGGGGTACTTATTGTGGCCACCATCTTGGTGTGAACGTCTATAATGGGTGCGTTCGTTTAGCTACCCAGGGTCGACCCCGGTCTGCCCGATGCGTTCGAATAGCATTCGAGGGGCTCACGCGGGTCAGCCCCAGTGCCCTGCTTATGGAGTGGGGCACTTGGGGGTGACCCGATGTGCATGAAAAAACTACGAGAGGGCGAGGTGATCGTGCGTTTAGCTCTTGTCAGGGGCAACGCAGAGTCGACCCAGGGAAGCTAAACGAACGCACCCAATATTAGTAGGTGCTTGCATATTTCCCACTGTGGTCACAACACAATAGACATTACAAAGCATTGAGTGCGTGACAACTTCTTCTAACTCAAGAAACAATTATGCAAATTGTATTTCTAAATCCAACAAATCATAGCAACAAAGACCTTGAGATCGTTGTTAAGACATTATGTCTTCGGTAAAGTTCAATGTTGACTTATTGTGTTTTTCGAAAACAGCGTAATTTCCGATTAAGAATTTCAAGATAAATATTTAAAGATACATTTCAGGATTAAGGATTTTTTTCTTCTTTTTGTTCTGACACTTTTTGGTTATAAAAGAATAACTCCATCCGGGAATAAAACAATTGGGTTTTGTTTATCAATTATTATATTAAACACACACCATACGCCATGTCATTTAAGGTCACGCAAACCAATTGAAATTAGAAATTATTATAATTACTATGGCTTATTGTATACCAAGAGTCGGCAGACGTAAATTCAGTTTCATTAATGCACATTCAAATTCATGTTTGTTTTCAACCTAGGGCTTCTTTTTAGCAGCTGTTGCATTTGATGTACATCCTTCATAATTCCAGGTTTGTCTATTTAATTTAAAGACATTCGAGACGTCATGTTCACCATTCTTTAATTGCACAACCTTTTATACAATGACAATAAATAGTTGGCCAGCCTCTCTTACAAAATCGAATAAACTCTACGGCCTTTAATGATTGACCAGTGAAACTCTAAACTGCTGAATTTGAACTACTCCATTTGACGGGTGATTGCTGAATTAGGGGAGATATGTTTGTAAAAGATGTCCTTACCTGCAATCTTTACATCTCAGAGCCAGGAATAACATCGACTTCTTGCAATAATCACATCTCTTGTTTGTGACGATCTTTCTGGAATAACTGCAAGGGGATGAAACAGTGAAAGTGGTAAGGATTCGAAATATTTTCTTCAAAAACTGGTTTTTTTTATTCAGTGAAACGGGAGTTTGTTGGTCTTGAGCTATTATAAAGGATTGGTTCAGCACAGTGTTCATGTTTTTCCTTTTTGTGAGTAACACATGAAGTAACAAACCTGTCAAAACTGTTTAGAAACATGCACAGTTTCAGCATAAACGCATTGTCTTTAATATATTGGTTGTAAAAACAGAAATCGGCTGCTGCGTTTATGGTGGGTTTTTTAGATACAGATTTCTTTGAACATGAATTCATTTCTTCAGGGGAAATATTTCATAGTGAAGGGGCTCTCGTATGAAGCTTTCAGCCTAAAAATTGGACAGTGTTTCTGTTCTTACCAATCCATGTGTATAATACCTTTACCTCATCTCTAACAAAAATGCGTTGTGATTGAGGGCGTTTTCCCCGAGGCGAACCAAAATATTATTGTTGTCATTACAAATTATTATTACAATTCGAGAGATTTCCCTTGATTTTTTGTCCACTCAAATTAACAATAAACAGTTCTTCATACACCGGGGGTGTAAGCCACCGTAAATAAACATGAATGTAAAAGGAGACATTTCACGGAAGCATGACAGTAATGTTTTGGGAGTAACGTCAAGGAAATTGCATAGCCCACGTTAAAACATGTTCACATGCATATGAGTGATGTACAATAAAACGAGTGGAAAGACATTTTATAGGATTGCTTTTTTTTTATAATTATATAAAAACACAATTAAATTAAAATCTTTAAAATCATAAAAATCATAAAAATCACATAGATATTTAAATACATTGACAATTTATCACAGAGCAAAATAAGGAGGGATAACTGTCCGTTGCATATTATGTGTTTGTATATTATACAAATTTGGTAATCATTTCTAATAAACAATCACATATCCAGCGGTTTGTCCACAACACCACTCAGGTATAAACTGCACCTGTAAATAAACATCAACAAATTTGGTAACCCATCATCGCACACACACACACACACAATCACACACCCCACACAAACTTCTGAAATCATTCAACACAAAGAAAACACAGGCAACGCGCTTCTTTAAATCACACAATACGATTCCCAGGGTTGCAGCTTATGCCGGCCAGCCGGCCGGGCGACACGGTCGGGCAAATTCTCAAAACAGCCAACCCCCAAATTTGGTCAGTTCGTTAGACATGGCCCTAATTTTGTAAGGCTGATATTTACCAGTGTTTAGCTTTGACGATGAAGTTCCTGGTATTCCTTGTGATAACGTCCATGACTGCTGTTAAATCGGAGGGATGAAGGGCTGAAATATCTCCGTTGTGCATTCTTAAGAAATGCTCTTGAACGAAGAAGGTTCTTGTAGACTTTTAAACACCGTTAACCTCTCAATGCCCCCGGACACATGTAACACACGCACTCCACGCGTACACGGACAGCCCAGACAATGACCAACATTTCACAAAACCCATCCAAGTGAGGCACGCGAGTGGGCGGAGCCAACGCTTCCACTGTCTAGCCAATCAGTACGCGCCGTCAAGCAGCTGCCTGACTACACATCAATTACGTGACTGGCTCGTTGCCAGTCACGTGTGGTCGCGTGCTGGGCTTTTTGTTTTGGGTTGATAAAGCATAAGCTCGACATTGTACAGAAAACCTCGTCAGAAAGAGATCTTCTTGTACGTGGTGATCGACACTGACTGGGAGCAAAATGTTTAACAAGGGACTCAGTTTTACCAGAACTGGGTGCCCCCTATAATCTAGACAGAGGGTCATGATTTCCACGAATCATTCTTGAGAAGTTAGACCTTGGTCGCCATTTTCATTATTGCCAGACCATCCCATTTCAAAGTATTCCTTATGAAAGCATGCATTCATAGTTGGGCCTATTTGAGAATTTACCCTACCCTAGTTTTGACTTTAAAAATTTAAACATTCTGCGCAGTAGCCTTTTAAACAAGTTGGTACCATCCTACGCAGAAATAACAAACAAAGAGTTTTCCACAAACAAAGCGTGGTGAAAACCAAACGTCATTCTCTACAGATTGAGGAGGAACAAACAATTTGTGAAGAATCCCTCGCCGGTCCCCATTTTATTTCCCGGAAGCCAAAGGAAAGTGAGACATTTAGCACAAGGAATCCCAGTTGATAATAATCAGTCATCGTCCATCTGATAATGCTTATGGGCGCCGTGGAAATAATTGGATATAGAAATCGATTCTTCCTTTTTTAATCAGGAGTTTTCATAGGTCTACTTTAAAAAAACTGCATAACCAGGGGCCCCCATGACTAGCCGTATGATAATGTTGAGACGATTCTATATTTAAAGTGGTGAAAAAAGGGACAGACGGTGTTATAGGCTGCCCTAGATTCACTTCTGACGTACCTACCGCGTTAACAGATGTTATGGACATTGAGTAATTTAACTTCTAACAATTTAAAATGATTATTTCCAAATCAAACCCTTGGCTATTTCAGACCAATAATGTTCACAGAAAAGTCACAAATATCTGACAGTTATATTTACGTCATTGGTTTCTACACCTCAAACTTGCAGCGTCGTCGGGTCTACTGAACAAAATACCCACAAATAGCAGCAGCTACTGATGCAAATACACACAGAATCAGGTTGTTAAGATTCTGACGTTTACGTGAATGGTACAAAACATTCGGGAGCTGAGCTATTTTCAAACTTCCATGAGTACTTTCATTTTAATACAAATAAAGAACTTCATTGTCCCCTCGATAGAATTTTGTTGTCAAAACAGAGACAAGATCCGCCATAAATAGTAAAAAATGTAATTGTAGACATATCGGTGGTGGGTGTGAGGCCCTTAAAGATATTGTATAACAGCTGACCAAATAGTATTCGCTCCAAACACATGTCGACACTTGGTGCATGTTTTATCAATAATCAGTGTGTTACTTTACAGCACTGCAAGTATCAGTAAAGGATGTGACCATGTTGACCAAGCTATTGATTTCGAGTATGCAAAGCATGTACATGTATGATGTTCAACTTTATCTTAAAGACACTGGACACCTTTAGTAATTGTCAAAGACCAGTCTACTGGACACCTTTGGTAATTGTCAAAAACCAGTCTTCTTACTTTTGGTGTATCTCAACATGCATAACATAACAAACCTTTAAAAATTTGAGCTCAATCGGTCGTCAAAGTTGCGAGATAATAATGAAAGAAAATACACCCTGTCACACAAAGTTGTGTGCTTTCAGATGCTTGATTTCGAGATCTCAAAATCTAATTCTGGGGTCTCACAATCAACTTCGTGGAAATTACTTCTTTCTCTAAAACTACGTTACTTCAGAGGGAGCCGTTTCTCACAGTGTTGTATACTTACAACCTCTCCCCATTACTCATTACCAAGGTTTTATGGCAATAATTATTTTGTGTAATTACCAATAGTGCCCACTGCCTTTAAAATGTGCATTTGAAGATGAATCAGGGAGGGAAGGCCTTACTCTGTTTTACTTCATTTTCTGCCACCATTTTCCAAAGAAAACACAAAACATGAACATTGAACCTTTGTGTTTTTACACTTGGCAAGAAACCAACGTGTAAAGGTATAGCATTGTTCAGTTAAAGGCCTATATAACGTGTAAACAAAACCCTTCAAAGCAAAGTCATTGTTGAATTGGCATATGGGACCCATAAGGTGTACTGTAATCCAAAACCAATAATAGCTTTAAGGTATTCCACTATGCAAATTCCCTTGATTCTCTGTTTGTATGAGCTATAGCACAGGCCAAATATTTCTTGTTCTCAAAAACATTGGAAATAATATTTAAGCAAAGGCTTTGCTCAAAGTGACAAGTGGTTTTCTTCACAAGTGATATGAGTGATACCTATTTGACTTTTGGAATTGGGTGAGATATGAGGCTCGGTCATGACCTGACAACGTTGCTGTATATAATTATGCTTATCTTTTGTATAAATTATGACAGTGTGCCGATAATAAACGTATATGCTTGCCAAGAGTAATATACAAACATTATAAATCATGTTATGAAGTACAACTACCATCTGCCGCCACGTGAAGTTTATGGAATGGATGAATTTACATGAGGTTGGACATGAACTACGGAATTCGTGTTTTTCCCATATGAACTTGTGTATTGCGTAATAATATGGAAAACATTTATTTTCATCACTTCAAGTTATTTATTTCCATTCCAAAATATAATCAAAAACAACAATTAAACAACCTATATAGTTGAGGAGAATGGGGGCATAACAAGAAAAGCAACATGTTGTTAGGCATGCCCAGACAGACGAAAACACAAATGGACTAACATGTACATGATATTTAACTTATACAAAATAAACTCTATGCGAACTTAGCAGTGGACACTATTGGTAATTACTCAAAATAATTATTAGCATAAAACCTTTCTTGGTGACGAGTAATGGGGAGAGGTTGATGGTATAAAACATTGTGAGAAACGGCTCCCTCTGAAGTGCCATAGTTTTCGAGAAAGAAGTAATTTTCAACGAATTGATTTCGAGACCTCAGATTTAGAACTTGCGGTCTCGAAATCAACCATCTAAACGCACACAACTTCGTGTGACAAGGGTGTTTTTTCATTCATTATTATCTCGCAACTTCGACAACCGATTGAGCTCAAATTTTCACAGGTTTGTTATTTTATGCATTATTATGTTGAGATACACCAACTGTGAAAGCTAGTCTTTGACAATTACCAATAGTGTCCACTGTCTTAAAGTGATGTCAAAGGGATGCGACTTAAAACACTACACAGGATTGAGCATAGGGGTTCCATTAACACTGACAAGTTTAATAATGTAAACCGTTTTTTTAATCGCAGAAGTATAGATGACTGTTCATTTACTATTAAGTATAGGTGGTCAACAAAATTTTAGGTGTCATTGTCATCTGCACCGTACATTAACGTTCATCGATATTCACATAGGGCCGATGTGTTTTTACACTAGTCGCTTTCAGCATGCACTAAATCATTGGAAGAGCTATACTTGATTGACAACATTCCATCTATTGTGAAAATTGTCTTATATAACAATAGCCAAGCCATGCAAACACGTGGACACAACTTTCCTTAAGTATGCGGCTTAAGTCTTTCTTTCAGAATTTCACAATAGACCCGGGAGTCTGGTCGCGTGCCACCTGTCCTGTGTTGCAGCTTGCTGATTGGACAGTTAGTAGTCACACAAAATACACCTCACTGATTGGTTTAAGTCTCGTTCATGTATCCAGGTACAACGTGTAATAAGGTGCTGGTATGTACAGTAGATTGGTTACAGATAGGTGTACTCGAATAGGATTACTATTATAATGTCGGCAAAATATTTATTGTCCGAGTCATACAACATGTATAGCTAAATATTCTCAAATTTGTGTTTTTCAGTTTATGACCCAATTCACCCGAGTTCATCATCAGAACACGCTTGTTCGTGTCATGTGAATACACTCCCCCGTGTGTTATACGGTGTTATTAGTGCACAATGCATAATATTGGCAACGAACGCGTGGCGTGAACACTTTGAGAAGTGTAATTTGCCTCCCAAAATGGCGAGCGCGGAAGAGAGCACGGTGAGCACCGGTGAAGTAATAGCGCAATGGGTCAAAAGTTGAACATAGACACGTTTCCAAGTCCCCAATGCTCGTTTACCCGCATACATCTTGTAGTCATTTTGTTGTCTGTATGTTGTCTGTCATTAGGTCGTCAGGGCTCAAAATATGTGCTTCACCTAAAACTCAATTGACCAAAGGTTAACGCATCCTTCATAATACTACCATCAAATTTGCAGATTGTTTGTATACATTCTCAACGGTAATTGGTGTACCTTGACAGCATTTATTTAACATTTACCAGCAACTCTTCTAATACACTAAGCCTACGTAATACATCAAGCTCCCAACAGTCATTATTCTAGGTCAGTGCTTATTTGTAAACGCACTTGAATAATTCAACAGTACATATTCAATTAGCCCTATACCATACAATTGCCAGAATGTCCAGAGGAAAATATGTAGACTTGAAACTATGTTTGTAAACTCCGAGGTTTAGGAAATAATTTGGAAGGGAATATTGATTTCTTTTCGAAGCCCTTTATTTCTAAGAACCTGGTATGAAACCGAATGAGTTTTTTTCTGGAAAGGAACAGGGCTGTTAGGCACTCTATAGGGAAAGGTTCATATTAGGAAAACATCTTAGGAAAAAAACCCAAAAAAAACCCAGACAATTTAAGAAGGCCTCATACAATAGACTTGCCTTAGGTGATTCTGTCATTCTACACGTCTGGCTATTTTTAGAAAGTTTATTTTCAAACATTCAATTGTTGACGTGAAATAGACCTGTACAAGTCGCACAATCAAGTCCATTCTTTGTATCTCGCTAGTTGATTTCCATGCCAAAGAGCCTCGATATTCGGCGAATAGACCGGGAAGCGAAAATAGATTTTCGGAAATAAAGCAAACAAAAAATTGCACTGTGGTGATGAAGTTGGGTGCGAGCGCGTATCATACACGGAACACAACCCGGAAATGCTGCTTGCTATTCAAGGTGTGGCGGTTTAAAAGGTTTATCAGCGCTGCCCATCGTATCTTGGTTTCGAGACTCCGATTGCTTATCTCAACAGCCTTCTTGACCCCTCGGTTGCACTTTTTGTTTGAATTGAGAGGAATCATCAGAAATCCTAGAAATCGCGCCTCCAAAACCATAACATATTAGCGACACAATGTGTTATAATTGGATCTCATTAATTCAGAAAAGGTCCGCCCTTGCTTTTGTCGTATCATAATGGACGCATTGATGAGACGCTCGCATAACCATCACTGAGAGTTCCAGGAATGTTTAATTTATTAATTTTCGCCAACCTCGACAAGTACGTTACCTGCATAGTTTGCTTTGGTAGATGATATCCAATCACTAACAATGGTATTGGTTTATATAATATCTATAAAAATGTAAGTAATAGGCTGTTTGCTTTGGTGTGTTTGTAGGCCTACTGGTAATTCCTCGAAAATTGCAATCACCTTTCGCTACCCCTCTGCAACCTGTTTGTGTATACTTTCTTTTTTCGTGTGGGGTTTTGATACATTGCATGGGGAGTTGAGGTATCAGTGCACATTATGTCTGCAGTACCAGTGTATAATATTCTTATACAACTTTGATGTGCATGTTTTTATTAGAGAACTTGTCCAGATATTTATATGTGAGTTATAAAGGCTGTGGACACTATTGGTAATTACTCAAAATAATTATTAGCACGAAACCTTACTTGGTAGCGAGTAAGGGGGAGCTGTTGGTACTATAAAACATTGTGAGAAACGGCTCCCTCTGTAGTGACGTAGTTTTCGAGAAAGAAGACATTTTCCTCGAATTTGATTTCGAGACCTCAAGTTTAGAATTTGAGGTCTCGAAATCAAGCATCTGAATGCACACAACTTCGTGTGACAAGGGTGTTTTATCTTTTATTGTTATCTCGCAACTTCGACGACCGATTGAGCACAAATTTCCACAGGTTTGTTATTTTATGTATATGTTGAGATACGTCAAGTGAGAAGACTGGTCTGTGACAATTACCAATAGTGTCCACTGTCTTTAACGTCTGAAAGTTATTGATGAGTTTTCTGTTACGTCTGCGAACAATGCAAAATGCACATGCACTATTTATACGGCAATGACGGTCAATATACCACACATTGTATGGGCGTAGTTCCTGCGACCCAATTCTTGTTAATAACACGTTTATTATCGTACGCCCATCCTAAGCATCACTTCCACTAGGGTAAAGTTTGAGTTTACACACCCACAGTGGGGCCAGGTGGTGTGCTAATGGGATTTTCCCCTTTTTACTTAGAGTTATCATTACTAACACAATGTTGACTGGAATGGCAAAAGGAAACGATACTGACGAAAAAATAATGTGAGTTAAGTTCCGCTTCGCAAGCTTTCCTTTCAGAGAATGGTGATATTAAACCTTTTGCTTGCGAGATAAACAGTTAGATTTGTCGTGAAAGTCATAGTTATTGTTTATAAAAGTAGGTGTGGACGACAAACCTCACAATGATTGTTGTGGGAAAAGGCCCGTCACTGATTATTGTGTTTGTTGTGTAGGCTCACCGGTAGTTGAGTAAAATCCCTAACTGTTTCGTGTCCAGATGCTCGTTGGCGCTGTCCCTGGGACTTTTGCGTCATTGCCCGGAAAGAGTAAACAATCTTTTCTTGTATTTAACTACGCAAAAAGCCAGTTTAAGACACGTTGGACACAATACTATGACACTGTTAGATTTAGGTAAATTTGTCTATAGTAGGCCTACGTTCAAAGTGTCCACCATGCCCAAGTTATTAATACTAACGAAGTTGAACCTCTTATTGTGTTACGATGATGTTGTGCCACAGCAATGATTATTCAAACAAACTTGCCAAGCAAATATTTTATCAGAATAAAGAGCTTGGGCGAATATAAGAAAAAACTATAAAGGTATGAATGTAACATTGCAACAACAGAAATGACTAAACATACACACACACAAAAATCGTTTTGAAGGAGTGGAAAAAAACTTCACGGCTTAAAGGCAGTGGTAATTACTCAAATAATTATTATCGAAACGGCTCCCTCTGAAGTAACTTAGTTTTCGAGAAAGAAGTAATTTTCCACGAATTTGATTTCGAGACCTCGGATTAAGAATTTGAGGTCTCGAAATCAAGCATCTAAAAAGCACACAACTTCGTGTGACCATGGTGCGACAAGGGTGTTTTTTCTTTCATTATTATCTCGCAACTGCGAAGACGGACTGAGCTCAAATTTTCACAGGTTTGTTATTTTATGCATATGTTGAGATACACCAAGTGAGAAGGCTGGTCTTTGACAATTACCAATACATGTAGTGTATTGTGTTACGATATGTTGTTGTGCCACAGCAATGACTATTCAAACAAAATAACTAAGCAAACTTTTTTTATCAGAATAAAGAGCTTTGGCGACTAATACATTTTTTTATAAATGTGTGAATGTAACATCGCAACAACAGAAAATGGTCAAACACTGGGTCTGTTTCCCGGAGAAGAGGAAGGGCAAAAACACCATGGGTGAATGGCACAAGGGCAAGATGCATCCGCTGATGATGGGAACCCATGGATTGTAACTGGACCTTCCCCCACCAAAATAAATATGCAAATTGAACAATGCACGTTCGGTGAACAAAATGAGGGTACCCAATTGATCTCTATTTTATTAGAGGTCAATGGGGTAAGCCTATGCTACGAGCGTTTTGTGTAATGGCACCTGGTGCAATGATCTCTCATATTAGAGGTCACTGGTGAAGGCCTACATCGCGCGTACAATGATCGCTATGTGGGCTGGGCCCAATTTCATAAAGCCTGTAAGCACAAGAATTTGCTTCGCTTGAAATTGCTTCCTCGATAAAAAAGGATTACCAACCAAATTTCCATGTGATTTTCAGGATTTAGCAAACAACATTTGAATACCAGTATCAAGCAATATGCAACAAATGAACATCCGTTTTTATCAAGGAAGAATTTTCATGCTAAGCAAATGTCTGTGCTTACGGGCTTTTATGACATTGGGCCCTGTTAGTGGCGTAATGCATACGAGAACAGCCAGGTTAAAACAAATGAATAAAAAACACAATGGTATAGGCACACGACTAAAGCCACTCACGTAATGATCTTACAACAATAGCCTAAATAGTTGGGTATCATTTATCGAACTAAGACAAAGTAAACCAGACGAGCGTGAACTCATTGTGAAACAAAGCCATTGTCATACCAACACGATCTGCTTTTATGACAATAGTCTACCCCATATTGGATGGATAATTCAATATTAGATTGCAAGCGTGTACTCAAAAATACATATAACCCGTGTCAGTGTGTCACCGTGTGTAGCCGTCTATTAATAACAATTTGAAAATTGATTATTCCAAATCAAGAGGGAGGATAAAACCTGACCTCGATGTCCCAGCTTTCAACGAAACTGATACCTCGTCAACGAAATACAGGCCTTAAAGGCACTGGACACCTTTTGGTAATTGTAAAAAACCAGTATTCTCACTAGGTGAATCCCAACATATGCATAAAATAACAAACCTGTGAACATTTTAACTGACATTGGTCGTCGACGTTGCGAGAGCATAATGAAAGAAAAAAAAACATTGTCGTAAAGTTGTGTGCTTTCAGATGCCTTGAATTCGAGACCTCAGCTGAGGTCTCGAATTCAAATAAAATATTTTAGTGAGAAATTAATAGTTAAAAAAAAAATATATACGTTACTTCAGAGGGAGCCGTTTCTCACAGTGTTGTATTCTGTCATTAGCTCTCCATTGCTCGTTACCATAAACTAGTACGCTTCCAATTATTTTGAGTAATTACCAATAGCGTCCACAGTGCCTTTAAATATCTGAGACAACGGACGTAGCACACCACCAGGTAATACCAACAGATGGTCACTTTCAAACTTCTACTATAATGAGTTCAATCTGCGGTCACTATTTTATAACTACTACAAAATAAATACTGGACCTGGAATATTTGCCACTCATCTTCGTTTGTGTTCATTTTATCTTATTTACTTTTTTCTAAAGATAGGCTCTTAGAGTTCAATTTTAATGCTGTGAAGAGTGGAATGACCACTAGGTCATTATTCTATAACTACAAAATAAGCAATGCAACTGGAATATTATTGCCAACCCATCTTCGCGTTCGCTTATATTATCTTATTTTATTTTTGTCTAAAGATAGTAGAGTTCAATTATGTTTAGATTGTAAAGAGTAGGATGACCAAGGCCAAGTTGACTGATCATCAACTCAGTCTAATCTACACAATGAAGGCAGAGGTATGGGTATTCAATAAGTTTATCAAATGTTCATGGACCTTTTTAAATTTAGATAAAAGTGCATGGGTAGCGATTGTACTTCCAGTTTACTGCAAGGGTCCGGGTTTTTTGTTAAAGCCGTTTCAGATGACACCAACCATAATGCCAGTGTATCTAGTCTTCTAATTCTAAGCATGTATAGCAATAAAATGTTCAAATGATCGTTCAAAACATACATTAACCCATATTACTAGACCTCCCCCCCCCCTCCCTCACCCCTTACTCGAGAAGGAAAGAAAGTAAAAAGACAAGTGTTTGGTTTTGCAAAAACCAACAGACGCAGTTCAAGATTGGCGAATTTGGTGATACAATAAGGGTTGTCAATGTGATGGATTCAGGCCCGAGTTTCCAATGTCAACGCTGTGAAATACAAAAGGGCTTATGTAGAGAAGTTTCAGACCTCTGTCTTAGTTTGTTTCTGGGGGCCATGGATAGCAAAGAACTGAGACTATCAAAAAATTAGAATATGGAACAGTCATTCAATTCCAACGGTTTCCCGCAGAAACTCGTGTTAACCTTGGTCATCTAAAACGATAGCCTCGCAGTGACCTCGGTGTAGCCTTCTTCCCAAGCCGTATTCCTAAATCCTTGCATTTGCTGACGTATTGCAGCAACCTCTCAATGGTCAATAGTGTATGGCATCATCCCTTTGTTCAAAACACTCCCTTTTGTTATCGGCCAGCTGGTCGTGGTTTAATGATGTCGCTGGGGAGAGGTTGGCTGTTGCTTAGCAACGTGGGTCATCGCCTTCGCTGGATGTTTAAGGGCGGGTTGGGATGAGATTGGCTTGGGTATATCGTGGCTTGATGGGAACAAGCCCACAAGACGATTTTGTTCATTATTTGGAGTCTGGTTTCAGGAAAAAGCCTGCATTATCGGTATCACTAAAGTAAGCGGATTTATTCGAATTCAATATATTGCTGCAAACATGTAGTCCATGTTGCTCTGATCTCCCGAATATATAAAACATAAGGGAAAAGGGAACAAAAGTATAGATAAATATCCATATATAGTAGATATACAAATGCATGTAAAGAGTAAAAATGCTGTTTAAGACAGATCTCACACCACGTATTTTGTATAAAATAAACATAATTCTGAGGAATGCAGAGTCATTCACCTTGGTGATTGTTGTATTGTTCTTTAAAAATAGTGTTTTTAGAAATTTAAAGTACATGTACTGCATATAAGACAAGTTTCTTTACTTCTTTACATATACATGAACAAACCTGTGAAAATTTAATCTCAATCGGCCATAGTCACCAGAAAATAGTGGAATTATTTTTTTCTCAATATTCAAACATCGAATTTTGGTATTTATAGATCAAAACTATAGTTGTTTACTCATTTCTTTCAAAAATTATAGCATTTTAATCGACAATATTTTTAGGATCTTTCTGTAAATTTGTATACCATATTGTGCAAATCTGTGATCATTAATTTTAGTCAACGTTACCAACACCTTCTTGCTTAAGCTATGTTTATGCTAGGAACTTGGCTAATGGTAAATGTGTACACATTGGTGGTTATAAGATTTCAAATCACCAGAAATCACTAGCTATATAAATATAACATTTGAGTCTCCAAATTATTAGAATTGCAGCTGGAATGTTACCTCTAGTTACATTCTACAAAATACGTCCAAACTGTATTTCTTAATAATAATTGGTTGAATTCTCAACGTATGCTTCCACCGATAAAACATACAGAAATACGGGTAGGCCGTATAACTATCACATACAATATAAAATAGGCCATGTACGGATGCTGTATGTCTAGCTAAAACATCATAGGTCTATGCATAATTCATAGGAATACTTTGACCCCGTCTGCTTGCATGGCCTCATATAAATTAAATTCACATTTCTTTGTAGAAGGGCAATTGTAAACCTGCAGATGCTAAGCAAACCGAATGAGTTGAAAGAATAAATGGTTTGGTTTACTAAACATTTAAAGCTACACTAAAGCCACATCATGCTTCAGTTATTGCTCATCATAACCGAGTTTTATCAATGAGATTTATGTTTAGGATTTATGCAACTCCACGGGTAGGCCTTCCTAGGCAATAAGTCGCCAATTGAATCTAACATGCAGAGTTTTTCAATATGCACTAATTATTAACGATCCCCACCAATGACTAGGTAAATTATTTCTTAATTGAAAAAATATATATATATTGTCTCTAACATATATTTTTGCAGCCAGTAATGTGAGTTATTTTCATAAATAGACCACGCGAGATCCCCAGCATCTAACTCGTTCCTTGGTGGCACAGTGGGTACTTGGTGGTTTTACAGCGCCGTCATTTTTTTTTAAACAAAGAACAAGGCCTGGCCCTTAAGCGTGGATTTTCTTTTTCAGTTTCAGCGAAGAATCGACCCTACACAGATACCGCGGTATGCGTGAACCGTTGGGTATATTATTATTATTATTATATACGCCCCACCATAATCCATACAATTACGGGTGGTAATAGAATCTAGCGACACAGGCGCGTGTGACACTCAGAGACCTTCCAGGCACGAGCAAAATACCCAGGGTAGCTGCATATGGGCCTACACTATTATGTAAATAAGCTCATTATTATGCACACCAAGTGGGCGTGGTTTGCATTGTGAACACGCGTGTTTGGTTACTAATTATGTAAACGCGGTTGGTTTTCGTTGAATGCGTAAAGTTCGGGACAAAATATGAAATGACCATTGGGAGAAAACATTAGACTTCACATTTTTGTTTAGAGTAAAACCGCATCTTTAAAAAGACAAACAATTTTTTATGAAACAAATACACTTATAATTTCCCCCGCCGCAACTGTGTACTATTTGACCGTGTTTTAGATTGAACTTTCGGCTTTATTTACATAGAAAACATGTGTGTTTGAGAGACGATAAAATAACGCAGTGCCTTTGTAAATAGGGCATAAAAAAGTGCATAAAATGAAAAGGAAACCATTTTTGTAAATTTGTCGTTCTACATTAAAAACAATTAATACAAATCTGGATTGTGCACATGCCAACGCAACGTGAATTCATATTTATATTATAATTTTATCATAGAGAGCATGATATGTTCTTCAAATTTATTTAATCGTCAAAGAACAATCTTCTCACTTGGTGTAGCTCAACATATGCAAAAAATAACAAACCTGTGAAAATTTGAGCTCAATTGGTCGTCGGAGTTGAGAGAAAACTAGGAAAGAAAAAACACCCTTGTCACACGAAGTTGTGTGCTTTAATATGCTTGATTCCGAGACCTTAAATTTTAAACTTGAGATCTCGAAATCAAATTCGTGAAAAACTACTTCTTTCCCGAAAACTACGTCACTTCAGAGGGAGCCGTTTCTTACAATGTTTTATACTATCAACCTCTCCCCATTCCTCGTTACCATGAAGTAACCATGAATATTCCAATGGGAACACCATCCATGGCATACATAAATACGAAGTATAAATATAATATCATATGGGGCAACAAGAAGCAACTAATAAATTGAAATAATACCAAAGTATAATTGTGCAAAATAACGATATAAGCTCAGTGAACGTCAGCATTTCTCATGCGCGAACGAATCCATTAACAGCCATTTTATAAATGTCCTGGTATAATATTTCATTGGTTGATTTCAATGATCCTCAACAGTGGGATGTTTTATGTTGCTGATATCATTGAGTTCACTGATCTTTATGGCATTAAGTGGTTCCTATACGTTGACTTATATCATTAAATAGAAATGATTGCCCCCTTTATCTGCTGCAATCCAATTTGAATACTGGAACACTATGGTCTAGTCAGTGGAATTTCGGTCAAGTACCGGGCATAATCATGTAATGCGTTCATTCGATTACGTTCAACCCAATCCTCCAGACAGAATATAGACTCGTCTTGCAGTCCCTACAGCAGTTTTAACCCTTTACCTTGTGCATATTTGCACGAGCAGTCAGGCGTTGCTTTACCCTTATACGACTGAGGTCAAAGTCTAATCCATTTGCGGGCAGCCCGTGAAAAGTGCGCGATCTTCTTTCAGGAACGCAATTATTTCGAGAGGTCGGTCAATGAGACGAGGTGTCAAGAAATTAACATGAACAAAAATGCCATACTGCGTTCCTCTATGGAGAGAGAGAACTGCATAAGCACCGTATGAGAATACTAAGGGGCCATGAACATTATACGGGCCATTACTTTGGTTGATCATCTACGAAAACCTTTTGAGAAGAATAAATATTCCTTTGTAACAGACACAACAGGTAAACCATCAGACAAGAACCTATCCATGGAGGCTTTTTTATTCATTTATTTTTTTTGTTTAATGTGTATGTATTGATAATGAAAGGCAGTGGACAATACAGGTAATTACTCAAACTAATTATTGGCATAAAACCTTACTTGGTAACGAGTAATGGGGAGAGGTTGATAGTATAAAACATTGTGAGAAACGGCTCCCTCTAAAGTGGAGCACTTTTCGAGAAAGAAGTAATTTTCCACGAATTTGATTTCGAGACCTCAGATTTAGAATTTGAGGTCTCAAAATCAAGCATCTGAAGGCACACAACTTCGTGTGACAAGGGTGGTTTTTTTCTCTCATTATTATCTCGCATCTTCGACGACCAAATTGAGCTCAAATTTTCACAGGTTTGTAATGTTATGCATATTGTTGAGATACACCAACTGTGAAGGCTAGTCTTTGACAATTACCAATAGTGTCCAGTGTCTTTAACTTCAGCTTAATAATATATTGTTCTTCCAAGGTGATAACAGAAAAATAACATCATTTGACAACGGGGTGTTAAAAAGATCAATATTTATCAGATGTCTGTATTGTGACGTCCCAGATAAAGGTTGGCAGACCTAACTGTGGGTTAGAAACCGTTGTCGATGCACATGAACTATTTTGTAGGGGGCAGGGAATCTTCATTGGGACAACAACATGATGAAGTTTAACGCCCTGTAGATTCTAAATATTCTGACGTCACGGCCCTGGGGTTTGTCAACCAAGCGCCAAGCAAACCATGGGAGAGCATCAGTGCAAAGCAAATAAAAACAGTTCAACATCCCCAGCCGTGACACTTGTGTCCTTAAGCAAGACACATAACCATTGCTTCGTCCTTCGGATGGGATGTAAAGCCGTTGGTCCCATGTGTTGTGTAAACGCATGTAAAAGAACCCAGTGCACTTATCGAAAAGAGAAGGGGTTCGCCCCGGTGTTCCTGGATGGATTGGCAGCATATTGCGCCACAGCACCTTGTAAACCATTACATGGTGCTTAATGATTAGGTCTTATATCTCAAAATTCGCCCCACTCCTTGCAGTAATAATACCTGGCGCTTTGTATCCTTTGGCAAAAGGCGCGTTATAAATACGGTTATTATTATTATTATTATTAACACATGTCATTTTTAAAACTAGAAACGAGTGTCAAGAAATAGAACATCGTTTACGTACTAAACCTTGACCCCCCCCCCCGCAAAAAATAAAATAAAAAACACATATACATATAGAGCCCAAAACAAAAACAACACCAACAACACGAACAACGTAGCTGGATTGCAAATCTAAACTTGGGAAATAATAACGTACATTTTGTAATCCCGATGTAGCCCTATACAGAGGCACAAACTACTTTAACAAAAATACAAGTCAAGTTTACATAATAATCCAGCGAAAAATTATTTATCATTTACTGTTCAAATACACTGCTCAATGTGGGCGTAAAGTCAATACAAAATCAAATTGTATATTAAATACACTTTAAGACACTGGACACTATTGGTAACTGTCAAAGACCAGTCTTCTCACTTGGTGTATCTCAACATATGCACACAATGTAATAACTGCCCAACGCTATAAGTCCTGTCCCTTTACTGTTGCCCGTCCATTAAAGGGCAAGGATGCCGAAACCAATGGCAGTTGTTATGCGTTAATGTTGCATGGTTGAGTTTCCCTAATTTAATTAATTCCACATCACACAATAGACCCACTAAC